>NW_015373998.1:0-1053 GCF_001272555.1 Dufourea novaeangliae | reverse complement strand
ACTCGCGGATATGATTGCATATCCGCGTTCACTGTACTCGCCAAATTTAGCACGTATACAACCAGTCTCCCGTGCCGCTTCGGACCTATCGTCCTATGGCATGATTGGGGACCAGAGGAATAAAAAAGCATGCGACTCACCCAATGATAGAAGGGCTGCGTATAAGACAAGAATGTTCAAGTAGAGCTTTGCCCGAGGACATCTTATTGAGTACTCAGTGAGGAATGTGAGCTTTGCTGGACGACATTATCCTGAAAATCCAACGAAAAAAATGATTAGTTGCTACTCTTTTAACAGATTAATATTCTTTGATTCTTCCTCATTTAATTTGTAATTAAAATGATTCAAATTTGTATTAATAACAATTGAAAAGCAAAGATTGGATACTTATTAATTTAATAGTATTCAGTCATTAAGAAAAAGACCCTACTGGAAATTCATTTTTAAAGACAAAAAGACTAATCATGATTCTTTAATAAGATATATGACTCTACATATTCAACAACCCATGGGTGATCCCATTGTCAAAGCCATTGCAAGACACATAACATAAGTTTAGCAAACATGTAACTTTGACTCAAAAACCTACCCATCGCAAAATGTCTTCTTATACATGATCTCTAATATAATATGTGTATGGACCACTTTTTTTTAATGCAAAGTATCAAATTTTTCAATCATGCAAAATATGAAATTAGATCAAGCTATTCAATGATATTCTCATTGGATATCATTCTGTATTATCATTGTGTGATTATATTGGTTAGTGCAAGGAGGAAGTCTGAGGTTGTCACATTCCTCCAATATATTCTAGCCTACAGAGATTCATATATACAATGCACTCAAGGATACGCATTGAATATTAAAAGTATTAATACTGCTTTGTCCAATTATAAAATGTTTATTAATTGTATCAGTAGTAAAAAATGCTATGTATAAGAAGACCCTATCCTAGCTAAGAAATACAATTGATCAAAGTTACTACTCGAAGGTATGATAGCATACCCACGTACACTGTACTCGCCAAATTTAGCATATATACAACCAGTTGCC